>NC_134496.1:37704036-37709036 GCF_040206685.1 Ascaphus truei
TGTTGCATGATGAGAATAAGTAATGCTGCATTTATCTACATTTTAGTATTCTGTTGGAAGAAAAAAAATTAAGACATTTTAATGTATTCTAATGTAACAAGCATTTTTGTTTCTATAACATCCATTTCCAAAGTCACATCCATTTCCTCTTCTGAGACAGACTCTGGCATACCCTTTTTGCCCTCTCTCTAGGAGTGCACCAATTGTATCTAGTGCCTGCCTGGTCACATAATCTTCCACACAGAACTTTGCATCTTGGGTAATCTTCTGCAGCCCTAACAGCGATTTAAAGAATCCCTGAGTCGTATCTTTAGCGATCGATCACAGGAGAACGGATCGATCGGCAACTTAGCTAATCATTTGTCAGTGTGAAGATTGTATTGATGCACATAATGAATGGGAAAAAAAGGTGTGTGTGCTGTGCACGCGCATAGTAAGTGAAACTTCTTTGACTTTTGTCACAGAAATTGTATTTGTGTTGGTGATGTTTTAATTAAAAATCAAAATACAATTTCATTGACAAAACGCAAATAAATTTGACTTATAATGCGTGTGCTCGGCACACATCCCCTGTATTAGCTATTTGCACTAAGTGTGAACTCCTTGTGTGTATGTGTGTCAGTCAGTGTGTGTATGTGTGTGTGTGTCAGTGTGTGTGTGTCAGTCTGTGTCAGTCAGTCGGTGTGTGTGTGTCAGTCTGTGTCAGTCAGTCAATGTGTGTGTGTGTGTCAGTCAGTCAGTGTGTATGTGTGTCAGTCAGTCAGTGTGTGTGTATGTATGTGTGTCAGTCAGTGTGGGGGGGGGGTAAGCAGAATTTGCGGAAGGGGGGAGGGAGGTGGTGCGCAATGTTACACCCCGCCCCTGGCTGCAGCAGGACACACACACACACACACACACACACACACACTGACTGACACACACATACACACACACTTACTGACACGCATACACACACACTGACTGACACACATACATACACACACACACACTGACTGACACGCATACACACACACACTGACTGACACGCATACACACACACACACACTGACTGACACGCATACACACACACACTGACTGACACGCATACACACACACACACACTGACACGCATACACACACACACACTGACTGACACACATACACACACTGACTGACACACATACACACACACTGACTGACACACATACACTGACTGACACACACACATACTGACTCACACACTGACTGACACACACACATACTGACTGACTGACACACATACACACACACACACACACACACACACACACTGACTGACACACACACACACACACACACACACTGACTGACACACATACACACACACACACTGACTGACACACATACACACACACACACTGACTGACACACATACACACACACTGACTCACAAACATACATACACAAACACACACCCCTCCCCCTTCCGCACCCCTCCCGCTTCCGCTGCCCGGCCCGCCCGGGTCACCCTTTCTTCCAACAGCAGGAGCGTGCCCCCGGCGCCGAGCCCCTGTGCTGCGCGGGTTGCGCCGTGTGCCACCACTTCCTGCGGGGGCCCACGAACGCCCGCGTCAGTGGAGGGCAGAATGGCGACGTGTGGGGCAAACGGGAGCGTGTGGGTGGAACGGGGCCGCTGCCAGCCGCTTCTGCGCATGTGTGGCGTCCGTCAGCGGCGCCATCACAACTGCGCATGTGCGGCATGGCAGCGGGTGGGGAACAGCGGCCGTGAGCTTGCCGGCGCTGCGGGAAGACCTGCAGGAGCACCAGGTCAGTGTGCTACTTGGCCTGCACCCGCCGGGGGCAGACAGCGGCTGCGCACCACCCCCTCCCCACTCCTCCCGCGGTGATTGGAGTCAGTGGCGCCATGGCAACTGCGCATGCGCGGCATATGTCAGCGGCCGTGTGGGGGGTTCGGCGGCCATTAGGAGCGGCGCTGGCGGCTATCGCCGTCGCCGCCGCATTTGATTTTTTGAGCGGGTCGGATGTCAGTGTAGGGGTCGGGCTGAGCCAGAACACAGCCCGGCCTCAACTGCCAGCACTGACGTCACATCCGTTTCATTTCTGTCTCCACAATCCATTTTTGCCCCAGTTTGAATGAGGTGCCACTAAGGAAGTTTCACTTCAAAAAAATGTTTTAAAACGGCAGCTTGAACTGCAGCTTTATTGCGTTTTACCTCTACAACACGATTAACAGTTGACAATGAAAACAACTATCCTGTTCTTTTGTTCAGAAAAGCTCGTTTGACTGCAAATACTACATGTGCAAATCTCTACCCACAAGAGTTTTTACAATATTAACCTATGGTGTTTTCTATTTGTGTTCTTTTTATATGAATGATATCCCCCACTCCCTCATTTCCCTGGAAAGGTGAGAGAGGGAGATAGGTGGGAGTAAGAGAGGGAGAGGGTGGGGGTGAGAGAGGGAGGTGGGGGAGAGAGGGAAAGAGGTGGGGGCAAGAGGAAAGAAGGTTGGGAAGAGAGGTGAGGGAGAGAGGTGGGGGCGAGAGGGAGAGGTGAGGTGGGGGAGATAGGTATAGAGGTGAGAGAGATAAGCGATAGAGAGAGGTGATGGAGGGAGAGAGGTGGGAGTGAGTGAGAAAGAGGGAGAGAGGTGGGGGTGAGAGAGGGAGGTGGGGGAGAGGTGGGGCCAAGAGAGGGAGCTAGGGGCGAGTTTGGGGTGAGAGGGAGGTGGGAGAGAGGGAAAGAGGTTGGAGAGATAAGAGATAGAGGGAGGGTCTTACAAGGCCACCGAATCTGGAAGGGAGGGCAGTGGAAAACTCCTGAGCCCTGGGAAAGCTGTCTGCAGCCCTGTGTGGGGAAGCTATGTTCTGCAACCGTATTGGCACAATTTTGCCCATCTGCTTCATAAATAAAATGGCCATCATTTTTAGAAGAACAATAACAGTGTATAAGCCAGAACAGTGTATTTGGAACTTCAGTAAGTTGGTATGTTATGTACCAGAATAGAAAATAACTGGAAATGCTTTTTATTGTAATTTGAATGATCTTGCTTAAAGAAATGCATTGAGGTTTCAGAAGTGTGATGTATGTTCATGCCAATCCTTTGACAAAAGAACGTTCATCATTATCACCAGCTGGTATCAATCACTGGGCATTGCCTACAGATAATTTTCCCCTTAGGTTTAAATAACTATATTTCTGAATACGAATATTTTATCCAAATTAGATAATACATGATGAAAGCTAATACTTTCATTATTGACCCCTCTAGGTAAATTCATTTAAACATATGCCTAAAAAATCCTCAATGCCACATATAGATACTTAGCTTTTCCCCTTCATTTTCTTTTCGTATTGTGTTAACAAACATTTTGCATGTTTTTGTCACTTTTTTTTTTACCCATCGTAACTTATTGAATGTGTGGTTGAAACTGCTTCCAGATACACATTGCAAAGCCAGTATAACCAGGCTCACACAATACCCACAAGGTCGAAACAGCTGTCTGTGAGTAGGTTTAGTGGCTCTGCACTTCTTTAACCCAGGCTGTGCTGAAAAGCTGTGTAATGTGGTAGGCATAAGCTTATAGGGGTCCATGTTAAAATTGATGAGAAGCAAAGGGTGACACTGTGCGCCCATTTGCATGTCATTACCCAGAATCCCTGGCTGCAGCGGAAGCACTGTATGCCAAGAGATAATGGTGAATAGCAGGGCAGCAGGCCTATCTGAGACATGTGAATGTGCTCACAAGTGGTATTTTTTGTTTTAACTAAAGCATTAGAGCCTCATCCACAACTGGGCTTCTACTGGCACACCAAGGAGTCTTGTTAGCAAAATCTAAGGGAGAAGGAGCGGCTCAGTGAGTAAAGACTCTGACTGGCACTGAGAGTTTGAAGCAGGGCATCAACTCCTTGTGACCTTGGGCAAGTCACTTTATCTCCCTGTGCCCCAGGCACCAAAAACATAGATTGTAAGCTCCACAGGGCAGGGACTTGTGCCTGCAAATGTCTCTGAAAAATAAAACAAGCAGCGCTCTACAAGAACATGCTATTATTAAAATCTCCCTGTAACAAAGTAGTGCAACAATTTCAATGCTTTTAATAGGGCTTTTGTATCTTTTTTGTTTTTTTACATCTTGCCCCCAGGTTTGTAACCGTTGACTTTGATAACAAGACTATCGAATGTTGATGGGCACTCCATTTAAAAAACAATCACAATGGAAGAGTGTGAGCAGTGGCGCATGTATGTATGTGTAAGGCTGCGGCCATAGTGCACGCACAACAGAGCGCAAGTAGGTGCGCACGCCTGTCGCCTGAGCGTTTTGTGGACTCCTTTCACGCACGCGATGGGGAGGCGTGGCCGTGACGTCACCAGGCTGGTTGGCCTACTTTGGTTGAAATGCTCGCATGACGTGGCTGCCGTGCAAAAAATCAAATTGTTTTGTCTCCTCTAAATCCTTCCGCGCGCGTCGTATCACGTGCAGCATGGCCGGACTGGTGCACTTATATGAATTTGTTCGTGGCACGTGCGCGTGGTCGTGTGCACTATGTCTGCAGCCAAAGGGTGAAGAAATGAAAATAGCAGTGGGTCCGTCATATCTCAAAAGGAAATGGTAACTGTTAGACAAAGCTGATACTTGACTGGATACCAAGGGCTTTCAAAAGATCAAGACAACAACCAAAAGAAAGATGGAAGGATGAAATTAGGAAAATTGTTGAAGAGAGGTTTTTACCACCAAATTACCAGGAAAATGGGGGAGCTGTCATCCAGCAGTGAATCAACAGGGGTTGAAGTAGAGGCCAATAATAATGATAGTTATTTACTAAGCAGTAGGACACCTTCAGATGCTGAAATATGCCTTACAGCCCATTCCAGTGATCACCGTAGGGAGTCTTCTGGAATAGCACTGCTTAGTAAACATGGGCCATAATAGGATTCAGTTTATTCATTGGAGTGTTTGGACATCATTGTGCATACTATGATTAAAACTCATCTATTGAAACTTCTTTTCCACCACACTTCG